>NW_024470665.1:4066779-4096779 GCF_017639515.1 Carcharodon carcharias
AGAGGGGTCAGGGTCTGGGGTGAAGGGTCAGTGTCTGGTGTTTGGATTGGGGGAAGGGGTCAGTGTCTGGGGCTGGGTTTGGGGAGAGTGGTCAGTGTCTGGGGGGAGGGGTCAGTGTCTGGAGAGAGGGGTCAGTGTCTGGGGGAGGGGTCAGTGTCTGGAGGGAGGGGTCAGTGTCTGGAGGGAGGGGTCAGTGTCTGGGGAGAGGGGTCAGTGTCTGGGGTGAGGGTTCAGTGTCTGGGGTTCGGTTTGGGGGAAGGGGTCAGTGTCTGGGGCTGGGTTTGGGGAGAGTGATCAGTGTCTGGGGTGAGGGGTCAGTGTCTGGGGGTGGGTTTGGGGGGAGGGGTCAGTGTCGGGGTGAGGGGTCAGTGTCTGGGGTTGGGTTTGGGGAGAGGGGTCAGTGTCTGGGGCTGGGTTTGGGGAGAGTGGTCAGTGTCTGGGGTGAGGGGTCAGTGTCTGGAGTTGGGTTTGGGGGGAGAGGTCAGTGTCTGGGGTGAGGGGTCAGTGTCTGGGGCTGGGTTTGGAGAGGGGTCAATGTCTGGGGTTGGGATTGGGGTGAGGGGTCAGTGTCTGGGGTTGGGTTTGGGGTGAGGGGTCTGTGTCTGGGGGGAGGGGCCAGTGTCTGAGGTTGGGCTTGGAGAGGGGTCAGTGTCTGGGGCTGGGTTTGGGGAGAGTGGTCAGTGTCTGGGGTGAGGGGTCAGTGTCTGGGGTTGGGTTTGGGGAGAGTGGTCAGTGTCTGGGGAGAGGGGTCAGTGTCTGGTGCTGGGTTTGGGGAGAGTGGTCAGTGTCTGGGGTTGGGTTTGGGGTGAGGGGTCAGTGTCGGGTTGGGTTTGGGGAGAGGGGTCAGTGTCTGGGGTGAGGGGTCAGTGTCTGGGGTTGGGTTTGGGGTGAGGGGTCAGTGTCTGGGTTTGGGTTTGGGGAGAGGGGTCAGTGTCTGGGGTGAGGGGTCAGTGTCTGGGGCGGGGTTTGGGGAGAGGGGTCAGTGTCTGGGGTTGGGTTTGGGGAGAGGGGTCAGTGTCTGGGGTGAGGGGTCAGTGTCTGGGGAGAGGGGTCAGTGTCTGGGGAGAGGAGTCAGTGTCTGGGGGGAGGGGTCAGTGTCTGGGACTGGGTTTGGGGAGAGAGGTCAGTGTCTGGGGTTAGGTTTGGGGAGGGGGGTCAGTGTCTGGGGAGAGGGGTCAGTGTCTGGGGTGAGGGGTCAGTGTCTGGAGTTGGGTTTGGGGAGAGGGGTCAGTGTCTGGGGTTGGGTTTGGGGAGAGGGGTCAGTGTCTGGGGTTGGGTTTGGGGGGAGGGGTCAGTGTCTGGGGAGAGGGGCCTGTGTCTGGGGGGAGGGGTCAGTGTCTGGGGTTGGGTTTGGGGAGAGGTGTCTGTGTCTGGGGAGAGAGGTCAGTGTCTGGGGTTGGGTTTGGGGGGAGGGGTCAGTGTCTGGGGGGAAGCGTCAGTGTCTGGGGGGAGGGGTCAGTGGCTGGGGTGAGGGGTCAGTGTCTGGGGCTGGGTTTGGTTAGCGCGGTCAGTGTCTGGGGTTGGGTTTGGGGAGAGGGGTCAGTGTCTGGGGGGAGGGGTCAGTGTCTGGGGAGAGGGGTCAGTGTCTGGGGTTGGGTTTGGGGAGAGGGGTCTGTGTCTGGGGGGAGGGGTCAGTGTCTGGGGCTGGGTTTGGGGAGAGGGGTCAGTGTTTGGGGGGAGGGGCCAGTGTCGGGGGTGAGGTGTCAGTGTCTGGGGTTGGGTTTGGGGAGAGGGGTCTGTGTCTGGGGTGAGGGGTCAGTGTCTGGGGTTGGGTTTGGGGGAAGGGGTCAGTGTCTGGAGGGAGGGGGCAGTGTCTGGGGTTGGGTTTGGAGAGAGGGGTCTGTGTCTGGGGTGAGGGGTCAATGTCTGGGGTTAGGTTTGAGGAGAGGGGTCAGTGTCTGGGGGGAGGGGTCAGTGTCTGGGGTGAGGGGTCAGTGTCTGGGGCTGGGTTTGGGGAGAGGGGTCTATGTCTGGGGTGAGGGGTCAGTGTCTGGGGTTGGGTTTGGGGAGAGGGGTCTGTGTCTGGGGGGAGGGGTCAGTGTCTGGGGAGAGGGGTCAGTGTCTTGGGGGAGGGGCCTGTGTCTGGGGTTGGGTTTGGGGAGAGCGGTCAGTGTCTGGGGGGAGGGGTCAGTGTCTGGGGAGATGGGCCCATGGCTGGAGGTGGGTTTGTGACTGCCTGAGACCCTCTGGTTTTGGCTGAGATCTGCAGAGGGGATGTCTAGTTTTATTTTTGGCTTCATTACATCATGTTTCATGCTGCTGAATTCTGTCTCACCACAGGACTCCGAGATTAACGAGAAGCCTGGCCCCCAGAAACATACCCAGCTCTGTAACCGAAACCCTCCATCTCCTTCACATCAGTCAACATCTACAGACAGGATGGCTAGACCCAGGGACCCATAGGATTCAAATGGCTCTCCGAAGGAGTTCTTTATCCTTGACCTGAGAATGGCGGGGGTTGGGGGTGAGGGTGGGAGTTGGGGGGGTGTGAGGGGAGGGTGGGGGAGGGGTAACTCGGCTCTCGATCCCCCTGTTACAGGGACAAACTCGGAGCCCTTTCATGTGGGGGACCAACCAAGACCAACAGACAACGGGGTGGGAGCTTATTGAAGAGATGTTGGTGGGTGTGCAAGGCGACCATGAACCTTCTTCAGCATCAGAGAGACGTCACCGCCCTCCTTGACTCTTGGGACGATGTTGGCGATGTCAACCATCTCGCGGTTTTGCTATATCTCCTGGGAACCAAGCAACAGTGGGGTCAGCGAGTCAATAGGCGTGGAAGGCCTGTGGGTCATCGAGGCAGGGGGCGAGGTTGGAGCACAAGCTTGGGTTCATGTTGGGGTTGGGGAGTGGTGGTGGTCAAAGGGTTAAAAATCAGAACCCCCCCGATGCCAATTCTCTCTCCGACCCAACCAATTATCGCAGCCGACGTGTGGTCAACCAATTAGCCACAGGGAGGTGTGAATGCCCCTTTAAATATTCCAATGCGCCTCATTGTTATCCACCGCCTTCGAACTTAACTGCGGCCAATGGGGTCCTCAAGGGTCAACCCCAGCCATTAAATTGTTTGATCCAGGAGGTTGGATGAGTGATTCACTCCTGGAGAACGGGCCGAGATCGGACACTCCTTCGTCGCCTCGAACATCCTGACCCCGCCCCTGAGAGGCCTGTCTCCAACAAGCCTCCGAGAGCCCCTGCGGGTTTTCCAATCCCCTGCTCCAGCCACCGGGAACCCACCCTTCCCCCCCTGCCCCCATCCTCCCCCAGCTCCGAACCCTGCTCCCCCCAACCACCACCCCCTCCCGCACCAGCACCATCCCCCGATTGGGAGGGCTGAGCTCACGCCAGCCCAGAAATGTTCAGGCACAAGCGTTGAAAGCCAGTGCTGCAGCAGCAGGCATGTAGATTGCAAGACGATCGGTGCGTTTATAGTACCATCCAGCATAGGAGGAGGCCATTCAGCCTATCATGTATCTGCCGGCTGGCTGAAAGATCTACCCGATTAGGCCTCGCTCTCCAGCCCCCTGCTCTTTCCCCCATAGGCCAGCTTTTACCCTTTCAAGCATTTCTCCAATTCCACCTCCCACCTTTTTTTGAAAGTTCCTATTGAATTTGCTTCCACCGCCCTTTCAGGCAGCGCCTTCCAGATCACAACAACTCGCTGTGTCAAAAAATAATCCTCCTCATCTACCCTCCTCTGGTCCTTTTCCCCGATTCTCTTCAATGTGTGTCCCTTTGCCAGAGGGTCAGTACTGAGGAAGTGCCGCACTGTCGGAGGGTCAGTACTGAGGGAGTGCTGCACTGTCGGAGGGTCAGTACTGAGGGAGTGCTGCACTGTCAGAGGGTCAGTACTGAGGGAGTGCTGCACTGTCAGAGGGTCAGTACTGAGGGAGCGCTGCACTGTCGGAGGCTCAATACTGAGGGAGTGCCGCACTGTTGGAGGATCAGTACTGAGGGAGCGCCTCACTGTTGGAGGATCAGTACTGAGGGAGCGCCTCACTGTTGGAGGGTCAGTACTGAGGGAGTGCTGCACTGTCAGAGGGTCAGTACTGAAGGAGTGCTGCACTGTCGGAGGTTCAGTACTGAGGGAGTGCTGCACTGTCAGAAGGTCAGTACTGAGGGAGTGCTGCACTGTCGGAGGGTCAGTACTGAGGGAGTGCTGTACTGTCGGAGTGTCAGTACTGAGGGAGTGCTGCACTGTCAGAGAGTCAGTACTGAGGGAGAGCTGCACTGTCAGAGGGTCAGTACTGTGGGAGTGCTGCACTGTTGGAGTGTCAGTACTGAGGGAGTGCTGCACTGTCAGAGGAGACTGTTTCGGTATGAAACATTAAACCAAGACCCGTCTTCACTGACTGGTAGCTGTAAAAGATCCTGCAGCCACTATTGGGAAGAAGAGAAGGGGGGTGGGGGCGAGAATGTGGGGAGGTAGTGGCGCTACCCAGTGTCCTCTGACCTCAGCCAAGACAACTTTAGAAATGAACAGTTCGCCATTATCCCATCGCTGTTTGTGGGAGCTTGCTGCGCGCAAATTGGCTGCTTCTACCTTACATTTTCGACATTAGGACAGTGGCCACACTGTGAGGTACTTTAGCACATTCCGAGGGAGTGTAGGACGCTGTAGAAATTCAAAGCTGTCTCTGCGAAATGAATATTTTAAATAAAATTAATCACAGTTGTGACTCAGCCGGGAGCAGGCACTGAACTCTCCGTTATTCAGCGAGCAGGGAAGCGTCAGCAGATCCGAGACCAGTCCAAGTCTCAAGTTCCCTGCAGAGGTGGCAATCAAGAGGGAAAAATACCCCAACGGAATTTGTTTCTCTTCCATATTCTCTTGTTTAAATTGGTTTGTTTTGTTTGCACTGATTGGCTGGACCGATTAAATGGCCACCGTTGACCAAGCCGGTGGTAGTTCCGGAAGCTTCTGAGCAGCCGGAAGATGGATAAAGGCCTGGCGCGTCAAACCCCTGGCATGTAAAACCCCTTGCGTCGTACAAACCAAGCCGACGGGCAAAGGATTGGTGGACAAGACGTCTGCAAACCGCACCCCCCCCGCAGTCCTGGGCAAAGACAGAGCTATTTGTGACCCTCACCCCACCACCCCCCTCCCCCCGTCTCCAACATGGTGCACGTGGTTCCACAGTCACCTGCCTCAATGGGTTTTAACAAGGTTGGTGGGGGGGGGGGGGGACCTCTTTAACTGAATAGCTCGGCCTGAAACCACTGAGCAGCTCCTGGCCTCCGGGGGTTGGGGGGGTGGGGGGGGTGGTGGTGTGGTCGATCGCGGACGTTGAGGCGATTCCCAGCTGCCTCACGCCCAGCGGTTTGAGCGTGTGTTAAATGATAAACTAACCCTCTGAGTTTAACCACCCCCACCCCACTATCTCGGTCTGCGGTGGGATTACTGAGAGAGGATTGGATCACTCCCAAACACTGAAGGGTTTAGGGGGAAGGCATCCACACTCTTATCAAGGGAAGAGCCGGAAATCAAAAACCACTTCCTGTTTACGGGCGGATGGTGAGGGGCTGGTGGGGGGGGGGGTGGGGGGGAAATCTCAATTAACCCCCGCCTCCCGTCCGGCACGAGAGTGATGATTAAATCAGGCCCTCGGGCTCAGTGAGCTGACCTCGCTAGCTCCTACACAATTCGGCAAGAGCGAATCGAACAGTTCTTCAGCAGGAAAGGCCTGTGAGATTCCACAACAATAATACCGGTGATCAGGTGAGTCGCAAAACTGGTCCCAGCCTGACCATTCAGCCCCTCGACCCTGTTACACAGGAACAGGAGGAGACCATTCAGCCCCTCGACCCTGTTACACAGGAACAGGAGGAGACCATTCAGCCCCTCGACCCTGTTACACAGGAACAGGAGGAGACCATTCAGCCCCTCGACCCTGTTACACAGGAACAGGAGGAGACCCATTCAGCCCCCTCGAGCCTGTTACACAGGAACAGGAGGAGACCATTCAGCCCCCTCGAGCCTGTTACACAGGAACAGGAGGAGACCATTCAGCCCCCCTCGAGCCTGTTACACAGGAACAGGAGGAGGCCATTCAGCCCCCTCGAGCCTGTTACACAGGAACAGGAGGAGGCCATTCAGCCCCCTCGAGCCTGTTACACAGGGACAGGAGGAGGTCCATTCAGCCCCCTCGAGCCTGTTACACAGGAACAGGAGGAGACCATTCAGCCCCCCTCGAGCCTGTTACACAGGAACAGGAGGAGGTCATTCAGCCCCCTCGAGCCTGTTACACAGGAACAGGAGGAGGCCCATTCAGCCCCCCCTCGAGCCTGTTACACAGGAACAGGAGGAGGCCCATTCAGCCCCTCGACCCTGTTACACAGGAACAGGAGGAGACCCATTCAGCCCCCTCGACCCTGTTACACAGGAACAGGAGGAGGCCCATTCAGTCCTTTGAGCCTGTTACACAGGAACAGGAGGAGGCTACTCAACCCCTTCGAGCCTGTTACAGAGGAACAGGTGGAGGGCCTTACAGCTTCGCGCTGTACGTGGGATCTTGCTGTGCGCAGGTTGGCTGCCGTTCGATACATTTCAACCGTGGCCGCACTCCACAGAAAGTTTCCCGGTGGCTGGTGAAACCCTTTGGGACGCCCTGAGGCAGGGACAGGCGCTGGAGAAGTAGCATCGTCAGAAGCAGGAGCAGGAGGAGGCCATTCGTCCCCTCGAACTGACTGTCCCATTCAATCCCGTCCGTGACTGACCTCCCGCCTCATCTCCACTTTCCCGCCCTATCCCCTTTAGTGCCCAAAAGTCCATCGATAAAGGTCTTGAACAGACTCAGTAACCGAGTGTCCACTGAGCTCTGGAGGGAGCGAATTCCAAAGATTCTCAGCGACACCCCCCCCACCCCCGAGTGAGGGGCATTTCTCCTCGTCTCTGTCCAAAATGGCCGACCCCTCAACCTGAGGCAGTGACTCCCCCACTCCCTCCGTCCCTTTCAGTTCGAGACGCTCGGCCAGCGGGTAGGAGGGGGCGGGGGGGTGTGAGGGGGTGGGTGGAACAACCTCTAGGCCCCGAGCTTGTCCAACCCTCCGAGGGTTTCAACGAGATCGCCTCTCGTTCTCCTCAACTCCAGAGGATATCGGCCCGTTCTCCTCGATCTCTCCTCACAGGACAAACCTACCCCCCCCACCCCCGCCACCCACCACTCATGTCCCAGGAATCAGGACCGGTGAACCTTTTCTTACGCTCCCTCGATGGATAAGATGTCCTTCCTCAGGTAAGGAGACCAGAACTGTACACACAGCACCCCAGCCCCCGTCTCGCCCATGCCCTGGATTCATTGTAGAACAAAAAACAGACACAGAAATACCTGGAAAAACTCAGCAGGTCTGGCAGCATCGGCGGAGAAGAAAAGAGTTGATGTTTCGAGTCCTCATGACCCTTCAACAGAACTAGTGGCAGGAGGGTCGGTAACCAGAGAGACACAGATTGGAGAGAATCGGGGAAAAGGACCAGAGTGGGGGAGATGAGGAGGATTATTTTTTGACCCAGCGAGTTATTGTGATCTGGAAGGCGCTGCCTGAAAGGGCGGTGTAAGCAGATTCAATAGGAACTTACAAGAAAAGGGGGGAATTGGAGAAACACTCGAAGGGGAAAAATGGGGCAAAGAGTTGGGTGGGGGTGGCGGTGAGAGAGTGGGGGCTAATTGGATTGATCTTTCAAAGAGCCAGCACAGGCTCGAAGGGCTAAATGACCTCCTCCTGGGGTTTTATACACGATGGGGGTTAGGATCCTGAGTTGATCATTCAATGTCAGTATAGATAACTAAGCAGATAGACATAGGGATGGAGAGAGGGATGGAAAGAGGGACGGACAGAGGGACAGAGAGAGGGACAGAGAGACAGACAGATAGCCAGGCAGATAGACAGAGGAACAGACAGAGAGACAGATAGATAGCCAGGCAGATAGACAGAGGAACAGACAGAGAGACAGACAGATAGCCAGGCAGATAGACAGAGGAACAGACAGAGAGACAGACAGATAGCCAGGCAGATAGACAGAGGGACGGACAGAGAGACAGATCGATAGCCAGGCAGATAGACAGAGGGACGGACAGAGAGACAGATAGATAGCCAGGCAGATAGACAGAGGGATGGACAGAGAGACAGATCGATAGCCAGGCAGATAGACAGAGGGACGGACAGAGAGACAGATAGATAGCCAGGCAGATAGACAGAGGTAAAAACAAAAAAACTGCGGATGCTGGAAATCCAAAACAAAAACAGAATTACCTGGAAAAACTCAGCAGGTCTGGCAGCATCGGCGGAGAAGAAAAGAGTTGACGTTTCGAGTCCTCATGACCCTTCGACAGAACTTGAGTGAATCCAAGAAAGGGGTGACAGATAGATAGCCAGGCAGATAGACAGAGGGACGGACAGAGGAACAGACAGAGGGATGGACAGAGAGACAGATAGATAGCCAGGCAGATAGACAGAGGGACGGACAGAGGAACAGACAGAGGGATGGACAGAGAGACAGACAGATAGCCAGGCAGATAGACAGAGGGACGGGCAGAGAGACAGATAGATAGACAGAGGGACAGACAGAGGAACGGACAGAGGGACGGAGAGATAGACAGGCAGATAGACAGACAGGTAGACAGAGGGTCAGACAGAGAGACAGACAGACAGATAGTCATGCAGATAGACAGAGGGACGGACAGAGGAACGGACAGAGAGACAGATAGATAGACAGATAGACAAAGGGACAGACAGAGAGACAGATAGATAGCCAGGCAGATAGACAGATAGCCAGGCAGATAGACAGAGGGATGGACAGAGGGATGGACAGGGAGACAGATAGATAGACAGGCAGATAGACAGACAGATAACAGAGGGTCAGACAGAGATGCAGACAGACAGACAGGTTACAGAGATAGGAAGTGTTGTAGGGGCTGAAGGAGGTTACAAAGATAGGGTGGGTTGTCGGGGCTGAAGGAGGTTACAGAGATAAGGAGGGTTGTAGGGGCTGGAGGAGGTTACAGAGATAGGGAGGGTTGTAGGGGCTGAAGGAGGTTACAGAGATAGGGAGGGTTGTAGGTGCTGGAGGAGGTTACAGAGATAGGGAGGGGTGTAGGGACTGGAGGAGGTTACAGAGATTGGGACTGTTGTAGGGGCTGGAGGAGGTTACAGAGATAGGGACGGTTGTAGGGGCTGGAGGAGGTTACAGAGATAGGGAGGGTTGTAGGAGCTGAAGGAGGTTACAGAGAGAGGGAGGGGTGTAGGTGCTGGAGGAGGTTACAGAAATAGTGAGGGTTGTAGGGGCTGAAGCAGGTTACAGAAATAGGGAGGGGTGTAGGTGCTAGAGGAGGTTACAGAGATAGTGAGTGTTGTAGGGGCTGGAGGAGGTTACAGAGATTGGGAGGGTTGTAGGGGCTGCAGGAGATTGCACAGATAGGGAGGGTTGTAGGTGCTGGAGGTGGTTACAGAGATTGGGAGGATTGTAGGGGCTGGAGGGGGTAACAGAGATAAGGAGGGTTGTGGGGGCTGGAGGAGATTGCAGAGATAGGGAGGGTGGTAGGGGTTGGGGGAGGTTACAGAGATAGGGAGGGTTGTAGGGGTTGGGGGAGGTTACAGTGATAGGGAGAGTTGTAGGAGCTGGAGGAGGTTACAGAGATAGGGATGGTTGTAGGGGCTGGAGGAGGTTACAGAGATAGGGAGGGTTGTAGAGGCTGGAGGAGGTTACAGAAATAGTGAGGGTTGTAGAGGCTGAAGCAGGTTACAGAAATAGGGAGGGGTGTAGTTGCTAGAGGAGGTTACAGAGATAGTGAGTGTTGTAGGAGCTGGAGGAGGTTACAGAGATTGGGAGGGTTGTAGGGGCTGCAGGAGATTGCACAGATAGGGAGGGGTGTAGAGGCTGGAGGAGGTTACAGAGATAGGGAGGGTTATGGGGACTGGTGGAGGTTACAGAGATAGGGAGGGTTATGGGGACTGGTGGAGGTTACGGAGATAGGGAGGGTTATGGAGACTGGTGGAGGTTACAGAGATAGGGAGGGAGACATGGGGTTCAGACGGCCTTGAAGGGATTTGAAGAGGAGGAATGAATGTACGTGTGCAGCTGATGAAATCCTTGAGTGAATCCACGTGTGCAACACCCGTCTCCATGTTCCTTTAAAATTCATTCATGGGATGTGGGCCTCGCTGGAGGAGGAGCAGAGGTTCCCTCCGGTTAAATACTGGGAACACTGGAGCCATTGTTTACAGGTCCCTGTTACAAACTCTGTTCCCAAGTGAGTGACTCTTGCAACACGCTCCTGGCTGGTTATTTTTTATACATTCCCGGGATGTGGGCTTCCCTGGCTGGGCCCAACATTTATTGCCCATCCCTAATTGCCCCTTGAGAAGGTGGTGGGTGAGCTGCCTTCTTGAGCCGCTGCAGTCCCTGTGGTGTAGGTACACCCACCGTGCTGTTAGGGAGGGAGTTCCAGGATTTTGTCCATGTGGTGTAGGTACACCCACAGCGCTGTTAGGGAGGGAGTTCCAGGATTTTGTCCGTGTGGTGTAGGTACACCCACAGCGCTGTTAGGGAGGGAGTTCCAGGATTTTGTCCCTGTGGTGTAGGTACACCCACAGCGCTGTTAGGGAGGGAGTTCCAGGATTTTGTCCCTGTGGTGTAGGTACACCCACAGTGCTGCTAGGGAGGGAGTTCCAGGATTTTGTCCCCTGTGGTGTAGGTACACCCACAGTGCTGTTAGGGAGGGAGTTCCAGGATTTTGTCCCTGTGGTGTAGGTACACCCACAGCGCTGTTAGGGAGGGAGTTCCAGGATTTTGTCCCTGTGGTGTAGGTACACCCACAGCGCTGTTAGGGAGGGAGTTCCAGGATTTTGTCCCTGTGGTGTAGGTACACCCACAGTGCTGTTAGGGAGGGAGTTCCAGGATTTTGTCCCCTGTGGTGTAGGTACACCCACAGTGCTGTTAGGGAGGGAGTTCCAGGATTTTGTCCCTGTGGTGTAGGTACACCCACAGCGCTGTTAGGGAGGGAGTTCCAGGATTTTGTCCCCTGTGGTGTAGGTACACCCACAGCGCTGTTAGGGAGGGAGTTCCAGGATTTTGTCCGTGTGGTGTAGGTACACCCACAGCGCTGTTAGGGAGGGAGTTCCAGGATTTTGACTCCTGGGTTTCTGGAGGTCATGTTTCAGGACTGGACCGAGACCAGCGACCTGGTGACCCAGGGATCGGAGAGGGAGAGCGGGTGAAACCCAACGAGTCTCAGGCGAGGGGCGGAAGACTCAGAGCGAGCGAACCCGGAGTTGGGGGCTGGGGTCGGGGGGAGGGAGTGGGGAAGTTTGGGGGGGTGGTGGAAATGAGAGAAGGGGGACACTTACCGCTCACCACCACGTGTTCCTTCCAGGCGATGATGCCGGCGGAGTTGTGCTTCAAGGCGCAGGTGTAGTTCACCGTGGTGCCCGGGCTGAGGGTGGGTAGGGGGAGCTGGCTCGACAATCTGTGGACTCCGTCGCTGGCGGGGGTGCGAGCGACTGTTCCAGCTCCTCCAAAATCCTGGAACTCCCTCCCTAACAGCACTGTGGGTGTACCTACACCACAGGGGACAAAATCCTGGAACTCCCTCCCTAACAGCACTGTGGGTGTACCTACACCACATGGACAAAATCCTGGAACTCCCTCCCTAACAGCGCTGTGGGTGTACCTACACCACATGGACAAAATCCTGGAACTCCCTCCCTAACAGCGCTGTGGGTGTACCTACACCACATCGACAAAATCCTGGAACTCCCTCCCTAACAGCGCTGTGGGTGTACCTACACCACAGGGACAAAATCCTGGAACTCCCTCCCTAACAGCGCTGTGGGTGTACCTACACCACACGGACAAAATCCTGGAACTCCCTCCCTAACAGCGCTGTGGGTGTACCTACACCACACACGGACATAATCCTGGAACTCCCTCCCTAACAGCGCTGTGGGTGTACCTACACCACACACGGACATAATCCTGGAACTCCCTCCCTAACAGCGCTGTGGGTGTACCTTTCAGCCGGTGTCGGCTGACATCCCGGGGTGCTTTTTTGACCCCGCCCCCCTCCCCCCACCCCCCCCCACACCCCGCGATCATGCTCCTTCTCTCACGGAGCCACGTAAGATGTAATACCCCTTCCCATCCCTCCGAGAGCGTGGGACATTGTCTTGTGGGGGAATTTCTGCATCGGGCGATATTCCAAAGGCTGAATTCCCATTGAAACAATAACAGCTGAACAGACGCCTGACTGTGGCCAGCAATCTGGATTCTTTGTCCGGAGACAACTGCCGAAATCCACGGTCCGCGTCCAATTTGGTAAATAGAGTGCTCTTGGCAAGCTCCCATCCACTGAGGCTGTTGGATGGAGCCCACCTTCCACTGATTGGCTTGGTTGAATTAAATCCATGCAGGTTCTTGTGGGGCCCTGGAGCTTTCGGAACCAGCAGCGCCCCCGAACAGCCTTTTGTTGGCATGGTGATGGGTGACTTAACCCCCTCCAAACCCCCCTTCGCTGCTGCATCTTCTCAGTTTTATTCCTTGGCTTTGTCCAATAGCTGGTGAGCGACTTTCCTCAGTGAAAGGAGGCAAATTGTTTTAGCATCAGCTCGTAGACCGATAGGGTAGTCAGCCCGGTCTTTAACTTCCCTGGAGCTGCAAACCAGTTTGGGAATGAATCTTGAAATGTACTGCCGACCCGCCCATCAGCAGCTTCGCTCACTTTACAGATCGAGTCCGGTTTTGGTCATTACCTTCTGTTAGGCCGGGAGCATTCTTAATTCTGAATGACGTCGAGGGATTTGAGGATTCCTCGATTTTTATACGTCAATTACTCCGTGAGTTGGTCTCTCGCTTTTAAAGTTATCTCTCTGGCGCCCCTGTAATTTGATAGAGGAGGGTTGCAATGCAACCTGTTTGAGACATTTGACTTCATCTGATAAGACAGAAACCCCTGCCCCGGTGTCTAATTTAAATTTAATTCAGGTTCAATCTTATCTGTTTCAGTACCATCGCCTCTCATTCTTACAAACTCCAATGGGCGCAGGCCCAACCTGCTCAACCTTTCCTCATAAGACAGAAAAAAGAAAAGTCTTTTAAAAATAAATAAATGAATAATTAATAACTTTATGTTCCACGCGAGCCTCCTGCCCCTCCCCCACTATCAGGTCACAATTCAGCCTTCACTTCTCCAGGGGGCCAATCTTCTGTGCTCTAATCATCTGATGATGCTGTGGTTTTCTGAGGGTTTGCAAATTATTGGTAGGTTAAATCTGGATTCGAAATAGATTTTGTCACAGCAAGTATGCCCATAGCGTTGTGAACCCCGTAGAGATTGTTAATATTTTGAGAAATTCGAATGGAGCAATTAACTGAAAGAGCAATACCACCTCACTTGCAAATTTTAAAGAAAAACGAGATTTTCTGTATATATAAAACCACAAACGAAGTATAGTTCCAGTACGGTACACTGTTGGCTTATCACCTATTATTCTTCTAATTTGGAGGTAAATCAGTTGAGTGCAAGTTCAGACAATTCTCCTCTGGCGTGAGGAAGTACCGTGCTCATGAACTTAAAAGCAGCAAAGAGGAGACCAGGTCAAACTAGGACAATCCAAGGCATTTCACAAAAGCAGAATAGACCAAAATGTGACGCACAGTGAGATGTTAGGAAAGGTTAAAAAAAAAGGTTGGTTTTAAGGACCATCATAAAGGAGGAGGGAGAGAGGGAGGGAGAGAGAGAGAGAGACACAAACACATAGAGAGAGAGGAAGAGAGAAAGAAAGAGAGACAAACAGAGAGAGAGAGACAGAGAGAGAGAGAAAGAGAGAGAAAGAGAGACAAAGAGAAAGACAGAGAAACAGGGAGAGGCACATGGAGAGAGACAGAGAGAGAGAGAGAGAGAGGGGGGGTGGTGGAGAGGTTTAGGGAGGGAATTCCAGAGCTCAGGGCCCCCCCCAGGCAGCTGAAGGCACGGCCGCCAATGGTGGAACGATGGGGAATCGGGGGATGGTCAAGAGGCCGGAATTGGAGGAGAAAAGAGATCTCAGAGGTTTGTAGGGGCTGGAGGAGGTAAAGAGATAGGGAGGGTTGTAGAGGCTGGCGGAGGTTACAGAAATAGGGAAGGTTGTAGGGGCTGGAGGAGGTTACAGAGATAGGGAGGGTTGTAGAAGATGGAGGAGGTTACAGAGATAGGGAGGGTTGTAGAAGTAGGAGGAGTTTACAGATATAGGGAGGGTTGTAGGGGCTGGAGGAGGTTACAGAGATAGGGAGGGTTGTAGTGGCTGGAGGAGGTTACAGAGATAGGTAGGTTTGTAGGGGCTGGAGGAGGTTACAGAGATAGGGACGGTTGTAGGGGCTGGAGGAGGTTACAGAGATAGGGAGGGTTATAGGGGCTACAGGAGGTTCCAGAGATAGGGAGGGTTGTAGGGGCAAATGGAGGTACAGATATAGGGAGGGTTGTAGGGGCTGGAGGAGGTTACAGAGATAGGGAGGGTTGTAGGGGCCAGAGGAGGTACAGAGATAAGGAGGGTTGTAGAGGCTGGAGGAGGTTTCAGAGATAGGGAGTGTTGTAGGGGCTGGAGGAGGTTACAGAGATAGGGAGGGTTATAGGGGCTACAGGAGGTTACAGAGATAGGGAGGGTTGTAGGGGCAAATGGAGGTACAGATATAGGGAGGGTTGTAGGGGCTGGAGGAGGTTACAGAGATAGGGAGGGTTGTAGGGGCTAGAGGAGGTACAGAGATAAGGAGGGTTGTAGAGGCTGGAGGAGGTTTCAGAGATAGGGAGTGTTGTAGCAGCTGGAGGAGGTTACAGAGATAGGGAGGGTTATAGGGGCTAGAGGAGGTTACAGAGCTTGGGAGGGTTGTAGGGGCAAACAGAGGTACAGATAAAGGGAGGGTTGTAGGTGCTGGAGGACATTACAGAAATAGGGAGGGCTGTAGGGGCTGGAGGAGGTTACAGAGATAAGGAGGGTTGTAGGGGCTGGAGGAGGTTACAGAGATAAGGAGGGTTGTAGGGGCTGGAGGAGGTTACAGAGTTAGAGAAGGTTGTAGGGGCTGGAGGAGTTTACAGAGATAGGGAGCGTTGTAGTGGCTGGAGGAGTTTACAGAGATAAGGAGGGTTGTGGGGGCTGGAGGAGGTTACAGATATAAGGAACATTCTGGATGCTGGAGGAGGCTACAGAGATTGGGAGGGTTATAGGGGCTGGAGAACGTTGCAGAGATAGGGAGGGGTGTAGGGGTTGGAGGACGTTACAGAGATAGGGAGACAAGTCTATAGTGTTGGGACAGGTTTGAATCGTCGAGTAACATCCTCCAGCCCCTACACCCGTCCCTATCACTGTAATGTCCTCCAGCCCCTACAACCCTCCCTATCTCTGTAACCTCCTCTAGCCCCTACAACCCTCCCTATCTCTGTAACCTCCTACAGCCCCTACAACCCTTCCTATCTCTGTAACGTCCTCCAGCTCTTACAACCCTCCGAGATCTCTACACCCCTCTAATTCCAGATGAGTGTTTGAGCTGGAAATGAGGTGAGACAGGGATGGAGTCAGCTGATATTACATAGGGTAGAAATAGACTGTTAGTAATGTATGAACAATGAGCAACTTACATCTCAAAAATGCCTCTATCAGATCACATGTCAACTTTCCTGACAATATAAAATAAAGGGCACAATTCTAAAGGGGGTGCAAGAGCAGAGGGACCTCGGGGTTTATTTCCGTCAATCATTGAAGGTGGCAGTACAGGTTGAGAGAGCGGTTAATGAGGCATCCAGTATCCTGGGCTTTATTAATAGGGGCGTAGTGTACAAGAGCAAAGGAGGTTATGTTAAACCTGTATAAAACACGGGTTTGGACCCAACTGGATTATTGTGTCCAGTTCTGGGCTCTGCACTTTAGGAAGGATGTGAAGGCTTGAGAGAGAGAGTGTGGAAAAGATTCACGAGAATGGTCCAGGGACGAGGGACTTCAGTTCTGGGGACAGATCGGAGAAGCTGGGACTGTTCTCCTTGGAGGAGAGAAGCACGAGAGGAGATTTGATCGAGGTGTTCAAAACCATGAGGGGTCCGGGACAGAGTCGATCGGGAGAAACTGTTCCCATTGGTGGATGGATCGTGAACCAGAGGGACACGGGTTTAAGACGATTGGTAAAGGAAGCAACGGTGACAGGAGGAGAAACTCTTTCAAGCAGCGAGTGGTTAGGATCTGGAACGTTCCGCCCGCGAGCGTTGGGGGGAGGCAGATTCAATCGGGGGATTCAAAAGGGCGTGGGATGGTTAACGGGAGAGGAAGATTGTGCAGGGTTGCGGGGAGGAGGCCAGGGAGTGGGACAAGGGGAGTTGCTCTTGCAGAGAGCCGGTACAGTCTTGATGAGCCTCATGGCCTCTTGTGCCCTGCAACCATCCTGTGATTCAATGAAACCATGACACCATAAGACCATAAGACACAGGAGCAGAAATTAGGCCATTCGGCCCATCGAGTCTGCTCCGCCATTCAATCAGGGCTGATAAGTTTCTCAACCCCATTCTCCCGCCTACTCCCCGTAACCTTTGACCCCCTTACCAATCAAGAACCTATCTATCTCGCTCTTAAATACACTCAATGACCCGGCCTCCACAGGCTTCTGTGGCAATGAATTCCATCGATTCACCACTCTCTGGCTAAAGAAGTTTCTCCTCATCTCCATTCTAAAAGGTCTTCCCTTTACTCTGAGGCTGTGCCCTCGGCTCCTAGTCTCTCCGACTAATGGAGACATCTTCCCCACGTCCACTCTATCCAGGGCCTCTATTGTACCATAGTTTCCAAGTGTTATATGCTCACCATTTTGCAATATATATTATATATATATGATTTATCTTAGAGCAACGCAGAGGTGACACGGTTTTGAAATTTATACTAAATTTATTTACAGTACTTTAAAATATCTCAGTAATCAGGGGATTTCTAAACAAGCACCCTCAGCCCAGATTTCAGCACCTTCTCTGGTTCAGTTACTTCTGCACCCCCCCCCAACCCCCGGCCCTACCCACAGGCATAAGCAATTAAGCACGGTGAACATAGATCAGTGAACAGGCTAACACAATCAAACACAGATCAATTTAACCATTGAGCACGGCAAGAAGTGTCGTTGACTGTGGCGTTTAACTCTCTTTTTGGGGCTGTGGGATTCAGAAGCGTTGTTCTCCATCACAGTCCAGTTCTTGTTCACCTGTGAGGCTGTAGCCTTCGGCTTTAAGCGGGTTTTTGTTTTACTTTGACGTCTCCTGGCCTTGCAAAGCATGCTGGTAGATTTGGTCAGGTTTTGAAATTCAGTCAGCTTATATCAAACTTCCATTCTAAAAATTCCAGCGTTGAGGTTTGCGCTGGATTACATATGGTATAAGGTACAGAAAGAGACCATTAGAGTCAGAGATGCCTACAGCACAGAAAAAAGACCCTTCAGCCCAGCGATTTGACTATTTGCCCCAACCAGACCATGCCAGACTTGCTGCTCCACTCCAGCCTCCTCCCACCCTTTTCTTCATCTCACCCCATCCCCATATCCTTCTAGTCCTTTCTCTCCCTCGTGTGTTTATCCAGCTTCCCCCTTAAACACATCGACCCTATTCACCTCGACCACTCCCTGTGGGAGCGAGTCCCACATTCTCCCCCACTCCCTGGGTAAAGAGGTTTCTCCTGAATTCCCCCATTGGGTTTATCAGTGACGATCTCATGTCGATGGCTCCCTAGTCCTGGTCTTCCTCAGAAGAGATGAGGAGAAATGTTTTCTCTCAGGGGGTCGTGAGTCTGTGGAACTCTCTCCCTCAAAAGGCGATGGAAGCCGAGCCTTTGAATGTTCTTAAGGCTGAGCGAGATGGATTCATGGTTAACAAGGGGGTGAAAGGTTATGGGGAGGTGGGGTGGGGAGTTGAGGTTACATTCAGATCAGCCATGATCTTATCGGATGGGGAGCAGGCTAGAAGGGCCTAGTTTGTACCTCCGTACGTTAGGAAACATTCTCTCCGAATCCACTCAATCAAAAGCTTTCAGAATTGTAAAGGCCTCGAATAGGTCACCAGATCATCCCTTGTTTTTACAGGGGAAAGAGACCCAGCCCATCCGTCCTTTCCCGAAATGTATCCCCACGCGTGTCGAGGGTCATCATTGTAAATCTTCTCTGCTCCCTGCCCAGCGTCTCCAACTCCTTTTCATAGCATGGCGATCAGAGCCACAGGTGGTGGAGTGGCCTGACCCGGGGTTCAATACAGATTTACCGACACGTCCCCTCTAATCATTAGGCACCATTGGGTTTTGGATAGTCCCGCGTTTTGACGCGATAGCCTGTGCTTCGTTTCATCGGCCAAGGGGTTTGGAGGGGGCTGGGTCCCGCTTATCGCCACACTGGGGTCTCAGTGTAAAACTGATTCCCCCCCCCGCCCCGTTGTTGATAATGAGAGGAGACGAGGTTGAGGTCTGAGGTGGGGAACGCTGGGTGAAGGCCATGTCCCATCCAAGGAGGCAAGGTGTGGAGGGGGCTGATTTCGGCAAACTACCCCCTCCCTGACCCCCACCCCCACCCGGCCGTGCACGTGCAAGGACTTCAGGGATGGTACGTATCGGAGCTGGTGGAGAGAGAGAGCGGGAGAGAGAGAGAGAGAGGCGCCAGCGATCTCAGTGCTGTCTGCAGTGGGAAAGCTTCTTCAGGCCAAACGCAATCACCAACAGGAGAATGATGGCTGAATTTGCCAGCAACAGAACGTACAGGACTACAGGATGTCTGGGGGATTCTGAAACGAGAGAGTCAATAGGTGATTCTTATGGCTGAACGTGATTGAAATGAGATTCCTGCCCCCTGGAACTCTCTGGAAAGCAGGAGGAATGGGAGACATAGCAACCCTCACCTACAAAGTTAACACAGGGATACAATGTGTAAATATACTCGATCTTTCAGCACTGACCCTCCGACACTGCAGCACTCCTTCAATACTGATCCTCTGACAGTGCTGCACTCCCTCAGTACTGACCCTCAGACAGTGCAGCAATCCCTCAGTACTGACCCTCTGACAGTGCAGCACTCCCTCAGTACTGACCCTCTGACAGTGCAGCACTCCCTCAGTAACGACCCTCTGACAGTGCAGCACTCCCTCAGTAAAGACCCTCTGACAGTGCAGCACTCCCTCAGTAAAGACCCTCTGACAGTGCAGCACTTCTTCAGTACTGACCATCTGACAGTGCCGCGCTCCGTCAGTACGGACCCTCTGACAGTGCAGCACTCCCTCAGTATTGACCCTCCGACAGTGCAGCACTCCCTCAGTAAAGACCCTCTGACAGTGCAGCACTCCCTCAGTACTGACCCTCCGACAGTGCAGCGCTCCCTCAGTACTGACCCTCTGACAGTGCAGCACTCCCTCGGTAAAGACCCTCTGACAGTGCAGCATTCCCTCAGTATTGACCCTCTGACAGTGCAGCACTCCCTCAGCACTGACCCTCCGACAGTGCAGCGCTCTCTCAGCACTGACCCTCCGACAGTGCAGCACTCCCTCAGTACTGACCCTCTGACAGTGCAGCACTCCCTCAGTACTGACCCTCTGACAGTGCAGCACTCCCTCATTACTGACCCTCCAACAGTGCGGCACTCTCTCAGTACCGACCGTCCGACAGTGCGGCGCTCCTAAGTACTGACCCTCTGACTGTGCAGCACTCCCTCAGTACTGACCATCTGACAGTGCAGCACTCCCTCAGCACTGGCACTTAGAGTGTTGACCTTTTTTGAAAATACTATTTGCAGGATGTGGCCTCAGTGGCTGGGCCCAGCATTTATTGCCCATCCCTAAAGGCCCCTTGAGAAGGTGGTGGGTGAGCTGCCTTCTTGAGCAGCTGCAGTCCCTGTGGTGTAGGTACACCCACAGCGCTGTTAGGGAGGGAGTTCCAGGATTATGTCCGTGTCGTGTAGGTACACACACAGCGCTGTTAGGGAGGGAGTTCCAGGATTTTGTCCCCTGTGGTGTAGGTACACCCACAGCGCTGTTAGGGAGGGGGTTCCAGGATTTTGTCCATGTGGTGTAGGTACACCCACGGCGCTGTTAGGGAGGGAGTTCCAGGATTATGTCCGTGTGGTGTAGGTACACCCACAGCGCTGTTAGGGAGGGAGTTCCAGGATTTTGTCCCTGTGGTATAGGTACACCCACAGTGCTGTTAGGGAGGGAGTTCCAGGATTTTGTCCGTGTGGTGTAGGTACACCCACAGCGCTGTTAGGGAGGGAGTTCCAGGATTTTGTCCCTGTGGTATAGGTACACCCACAGTGCTGTTAGGGAGGGAGTTCCAGGATTTTGTCTGTGTGGTGTTGGTACACCCACAGTGCTGTTAGGGAGGGAGATCCAGGATTTTTTCCCTGTGGTATAGGTACACCCACAGTGCTGTTAGGGAGGGAGTTCCAGGATTTTGTCCCCTGTGGTGTAGGTACACCCACAGCGCTGTTAGGGAGGGAGTTCCAGGATTTTGTCCCTGTGGTGTAGGTACATCCACAGCGCTGTTAGGGAGGGAGTTCCAGGATTTTGTCCCTGTGGTATAGGTACACCCACAGTGCTGTTAGGGAGGGAGTTTCAGGATTATGTCCGTGTGGTGTAGGTACACCCACAGCGCTGTTAGGGAGGGAGTTCCAGGATTTTGACTCCTGGGTTTCCGGGGGTCATGTTTCAGGACTGGACCGAGACCAGCGACCTGGTGACCCAGGGATCGGAGAGGGAGAGCGGGTGAAACCCAACGAGTCTCAGGCGAGGGGCGGAAGACTCAGAGCGAGCGAACCCGGAGTTGGGGGCTGGGGTCGGGGGGAGGGAGTGGGGAAGTTTGGGGGGGTGGTGGAAATGAGAGAAGGGGGACACTTACCGCTCACCACCACGTGTTCCTTCCAGGCGATGATGCCGGCGGAGTTGTGCTTCAAGGCGCAGGTGTAGTTCACCGTGGTGCCCGGGCTGAGGGTGGGTAGGGGGAGCTGGCTCGACAATCTGTGGACTCCGTCGCTGGCGGGGGTGAGAGCGACTGTTCCAGCTCCTCCACCACCCCCCACGCCCCCACCGCCGACCGACACACCGTCTCTGAGCCAGACGATCTGGGCTCCGTTCCTGCCGGGAACCCTGGCCTCACACCAGAGGTGGCATCGACCCCGGAGGGCATCACATGGGCAGCTGGGAGGCGGCGTTAAGACCAGAGGCCCTGCGGGGGGGGGAGCAACAGAAGGGGTCAGCGGTCAGCGGCGATGGCGAAGGCTTGTCTTCCGCAAGAGTTTCCGGTTATATAGCAGTATCGCAAACAGGAAGGGGCGAAAGTTAACTATTAATCAACTATTAATAAATCCGGGATTAAAAACCATTATCTGTCCTGGTGACCATGAACCTGACACCAATTGCGGTAAAGAAAACCCCATCTGGTTCACTGATGCCCCTTTGGGGGGGGTGGGGGGGGAGGGGAGGTGGTTGGGGGTTGGAAATCTGCCATCCTTACCTGGTCTGGTCTACACGTGACTCCAGGCCCATAGCAAAGTGGCGCTTAACTGCTCCCCCCCCCCCCCCTGAAATGGTGCTAGCATGCCCTCTCCACTCAAGGGGCAATTAGGGACGGGCAGCAAGCGCTGGCCTTGCCCCGCGACACCCAAACCCCATGAAAGGGACATCAGAAAGGATCAGGAAGAGGCCACTCTGCCCATTGTGCCTACTCACCTCCTCCCCCCCCCCCCCCAATTCGATACACTCATGGCTGAACTCTCCCACCCTCTGCCTCATGGCCCAAATAGACTTTAAGGGGGTAGCTGCATGACGCCACTCGCAGGGAAGTGTGTCACGCGCTTCAGTTTTAGTTCCACTTTTGACCTCGAGCAGAGCCCAGCGCACACGGCTCGGCTGCTGATGTGCCTTCCAGCTCTCTACCCATGCGTGTCTGTCCTCATGTGCCGAGTCTAAATGAATGAACGTGCAATGCTCTTACTCAGCCCGGCATGAGTGATTCGTGCCTGGGTATCATTATAAAAACACAACATGGTGATCAGCGGTGGCCAAACATTCTGGCAGTGAGATTCAGTACAGGTATGACATGTTGAACAGCCTTAGATCGAGCTACATGGCATGAGATGACCCTCGACGCTTTGGTCAGACCACAACAGAGACACAGCATCAGAGAGGGTTGAAATCGCAGTGTACTGACTGCTCAGGAATCCTTTGAAGACACAGTGATGGGAAAGAGCTCAAGTAAAGAGCTGGGGAGCATACGGATCCCTCGTGATGAGATTACAGCACACGGCCTGTAGGTCAGTGAGTGGGATAGCTTGTATCGCCAGGACCAGCAGCGAGTTAGCTCAGTCAGGGAAGGCGAGTGACCAGGGTGTGGGCTGGATCGAAAGTGAGCGAGGGAGAGTCAAACACACAAAAACCATTATAAAAATCAGGCCAGAGAAGTTAGTGATTATAACGGGCAGCTTCGAGATTGCTGAACAGCAAATTGAATAAAAAACAAAGACTCCATTACTCCATGGTGTGTTCCTGCCACAACCCGTCTTCGTGGGCGGAGCTTCGGAAAAGCGCACGAAAGGGGCTAAAGTGACACTCATCCCCGGTCCTGTAGGAGAAGGAAAGTCAAAGGAATATTGTCAGAATGTCCACTAAATTCCCCAGTTTGAACTGGGATGTAGCTGACCGACTATCTGAATTCAGAATGTTTAAACAGCGTACAGAGCTCTGGTTTCCTGATTCAGGTGTGACTGAACCAGACGAACAAGTCATAAAAATTCACCTCGCAATTGGGAATGAAGGTCTACACAGGCTGAACACGTCAGGATTAACAGCAGAAGAGCGAAAGGATCCCCAGTAGATATGGATGACATTGGAAGACAGGTTCAGAATCAGGTTAAAGTCCATATTCATCAACTTAGAGTTTATGTCATTTCATCAGCCTACACAATCCATAGACCACTTCATCAGCTGATGTAGAGAAAAGGGTACGCACTGTGATTTCAAACACAGAGTCTGTGTCAACAGAGTTGTTGAGTTGGTGATCGCATCCACTCCCATGGAAACATTCCAGAAAGATCTGCTAGATAAGACCAAAACCTATAACATTGAAGAGCCACTCAAGGATGGACATAAATACGAAGTGATCCTCTCAGGTCAACGAAGCTTACAGGTCCTCAGTACAACATCAATTGTTGACACACTCACTAGAACATCCAAACCTAGTGAGATGTGTGGAAGGTGTGGCCTTCTGCAGGCACCAAGGAAATGCCCAGCTTTCCACCAATCCTGCAAGGCTTGTGGCAGAAAGGGCCATTGACAGTGGCAGGGCACTAGAGCAAAGGCTGATGCAGCTACAAAGAGCCGTGCGCTGATCCAAACAGTCCCTACACAACGGGGAACCTTCAAGCAATAAGAATGAGCATCCGCTATCCCATAAGGAACGTATACATGTGGTGACTGACAAACCAGGAAATGGCGATGATGTACACGGTGAGATGAGGAGCGGTGAACATGTTACACTCCGTCAATCCCGTGGAAAATAGAGGCACCATCACAATGTCCAAAGTGTTTGTCAAGTTTCGAATCATCTGTCCGAAGAAAGTTGGTAACCACTCATTAATGACAAAGGTTGACACAGGGCCTTGTGCCAACACACCCCCCCAGCTGAGAATCCTAAAAGACCATGTATCCAAGGACATGGAAGTCGATGGGGAAACCTACTGCTGTGTACAACACTTCACTAACTCCATGTACAAGATCCATAGTCCTGGAGAGCAAGTACAATCAATCCTCCTGGGTGTCACAGATGTTCTGTATCACGGAGACTAAAGCCCCAGTGATTGCAGGACCACTGGCATGTCATGAGTTCACACTGATTAGAATCCATAGAATCAGACCTCACATGGCAGGTCAACCTCAGAAACTACCCCATCACCTCAGTTCACAACCTAGCAAAGAAAGATCCAGAATGTCTTAGCAAAATTGACAGTTTCAAGGGAGCTGCAACATTACACCTGCAGGAGAATGCAAGTCCGTCAATTGATCCGGTGCATTTAGCACAACACAAATGCCAGCAGCTACAAGAGGGAACTATGAAAGATTCTACACTAAAGAGACTGTGGAAGCACCATTGATGGGTGGCCTGATTCAATTCAGCACGTCCACAAACACCTGGGACTATTTTGGCCTTTTGGGGCAAGATGGGAATCTCCCGGGGAATCATTTTTAAAGGCAGGCAGGGCATCATACCTTTGTGATCCTATATTCTTCAACAACTTCATCCCTCACACATGGGCACAGATCAGACAAGGAGACTCACAAGAGATACAGTCCCTGGCCAGGTATGAACAATGACCTTGAAGTCATTGTGGAGAAGTACGAGGCTTGTCAAGAGGAAGAGCCAAGTCAACACAAAGAACCACTGATTCCACAGGAAATTCCTGCCCATTCTTAGTCCAAAATCACATCTGAACCCTTTCATGTCCATGTCACTGACTTCATCGTCATCGTCGACAGCTTTACCAGGTATCCCGTTATTCAAAAATAGCACAACACGCCAAACACAACTGGTGCTCACACTCTAAGCACTATTTTCAGTTTATTTGGTGAACCTGGAGAGAAAATTACAGATAATGATCTGTAATTTATTGGTAAGCCATTTCAGGGTACGTGTGAGAAGTGGGATATTAATCACACTACTTCTTCTCCTCATTACCCCAGATCTAACAGCCTAGCTGAATGAATGATTCACACAGTGAAATCCCTAATTCTCAAATATAGGCAGGCCAAGCAAGATCCACACATTGCAATGTTACATCTGAGATCGACACCTACAACTGCAATTATTCCACCGCTGACAGAGATCATGTTTGGTGGGCCAGTAGTAACCAATTTAGCTACTCTAACCCATTCTACTTTCTCAGAAACCAGAGGGCAACTTTTAAAACTACAAGAGAAGATAAGAAGTGTTCACAATAAAAATGGAGGTACAGAGTTGCCAAGTTTACAGTTGGGACAAGTTCACATCCAGGATCCCACAGAAGGTTCATGACCACCAGCCGAGGTGACAAGGATTTGTTCAGAACCAAGGACCTATGGAGTCAAACACACAAGGGCACAGCAGTGAGGCGGAACCGAGGATAAATCAGATCCATTCCCGCTCCTTTTCCATCGAAGAGAAGATCCCACATGAGATCAGGAACAACATCCAAGGGTGACAATCCCACAGATCACTGGGAGCAGTTAAAGACACCTCCAGACAAGGTAACCATCACAAGGTCTCGGTGTACCAGCAGGTTAAATCCATGCTTTAGAGAGTCAAATATTCAACAGTTCCATAAACTTATGTAACTGTCAATAAATATGGACAGTTATTGTAAGTAGTTATACTCCTTTGGAGGGGGATGAAGTTTCTTTAAAAAGAAAGGGGGATGTTGTAATATGCCTTTAAGCGATATCAGCAAGACATCACCAGAATGGAAGTGTGGCGCGTGATCCAGTCTCAGTTTCACTTTTGCTTTTGAGCAGAGTACACACACAGCTCTGCTGCTGATGTCTTCAAGATTTCTACCTTTGTATCAATGTTTGCACGTGCTTAGTCTCAATAAATGAACCCACAAAGTGGCTGTGAGGCGCTTTGGGATGCTCTGAGTTGGTGAAAGACTCTTTCGGTTTACAACCTACTGGTGTCACACTTACCGTAGACAAAGATCCTGGTCCCTGCCCCTTCCTTGTTGAAGGATTGTTCCCCCACCAGGAAGGAGATGTAGCAGTAATACAAGTTGGTGTCAGTCAGCTGGAGGGGGTGGATTAGCAACGTGGTGTTACCACCCCCCCTGTGTTTGGTGAGTGTCAGCCGGTTTTGGTAGCGAGGGGGAGGCGTGGGGTGGATCACGGTGGGGCCTTTGCCCTCCTTTAGTGTCCAGTAGACCACGCTTCGAAAGACATCTTCATCGTCAGCTGTGTAGCCGCAGTTCAACGAGACTGACTGTCCCTCTAATCGAGTGACGAACGAGGGCGTCTGGATCACCACCAGAGCACCATGGAGACAACCTAGGGGAAGCAAATCAGGAAGGATTGTAGAATCAGCGATAGAACGGCTCCCACACTTACAAACATTCACACACTTAACCTCACAAGGATTAAAGCTGACCCTCAGGGATATTATGGACAGGTGACCAGAAGCTCGGTCAAAATGGTTAGTTTTAAGGAGTGTCTTAAAGGAAAAGAGAGAGAGAGAGAAACAGAGAGTGAGGGAGACTGAGAGACAGAGACAGAGAGAGAGAGGGAGAGAGACAGAGAGGCAGAGACAGAGAGAGCAACAGAGCGAGAGAGACAGAGGCAGACGGAGATGAGAAAGACAGAGAAACAGAAAGAGGCACCCAGATAGATACAGAGAGAGATGGAGAGATAGAGAATGAGGGAGAGCGAGAGACAGAGACAGAGAGACTGAGAGACAGAGACAGAGATAGAGAGCGAGAGAGACTGAGAGACAGAGAGAGAGAGACTGAGAGGGACAGAGACTGAGAGTGAAAAAGAGAGAGAGACAGACAGAGAGTGAGACAGACTGAGAGACAAAGAGAGAGAGGAAGGGAGACTGACAAACAGACAGAGAGAGACAGAGAGGGCAACAGAGAGAGAGAGAGAGAGAGGAAGAGAGAGACGGAAAGAGAGAGACAGAGCGAGGAAGAAAGAGAGAGATAGAAAGACGGATGGAGAAAGAGGCAGACAGAGACAAAGAGAGAGACAGAGAGGGGGAGAGAGACAGGCAGACAGAAACATAGATTTAGAGAGAGAGAGAGGCAGAGAGGTTGAGGGAGGGAATTTCAGAGCTCAGGGCCCCCCCCAGACAGCTGAAGGCACGGCCGCCAATGGTGGAGCGATGGGAATCGGGGGATGGTCAAGAGGCCGGAATTGGAGGACGCAGAGATCTCGGAGGTTTGGAGGGGCTGGAGGAGGTTACAGAGATAGGGAGGGTTGTAGGGGCTGGAGGAGGTTACAGAGATAGGGACGGTTTACGAGCTGGAGGAGATTACAGAGATAGGGAGGGTTGTACGAGCTGGAGGAGGATATAGAGATAGGACGGTTGTAGGGGCTGGAGGAGGTTACAGAGATAGGGAGGGTTGTAGGGGCTGGAGGAAT
The DNA here is from genome assembly GCF_017639515.1 of Carcharodon carcharias. Taxonomy (NCBI): domain Eukaryota; kingdom Metazoa; phylum Chordata; class Chondrichthyes; order Lamniformes; family Lamnidae; genus Carcharodon; species Carcharodon carcharias. The sequence continues at coordinate 4,093,893 of NW_024470665.1, forward strand.
TTACAGAGATAGGGAGGGTTGTAGGTGCTGGAGGAGGTTACAGAGATAGGGAGGGGTTTGAAACAAAGGATCTCTATATTTGTGATGAAAACTTTGAGTGTGGAGATGTGAATTATTACCTGCAACAAGATTGAAAAATCATGCCTGGGTTGTGAGCGTTGCTGGCTGGGCCTAGTACTTATTGCCCATCCCTAATTGCCCCTTGAGTAGGTGTTGGGTGAGCTGCCTTCTTGAGCCGCTGCAGTCCCTGTGGTGTAGGTACACCCACAGCGCTGTTAGGGAGGGAGTTCCAGGATTTTGACCCAGCGACAGTGAAGGAACGGCCGATATATTTCCAAGTCAGGATGGTGAGTGACTTGGAGGGGAACTTCCAGGTGGGGGTGTTCCCCATGTGTCTGCTGCCCTTGTCCTTCCAGATGGTAGAGGTGGTGGGTTTGGAAGGTGCTGTCGAAGGAGCCTTGGTGAGTTCCTGCAGTGCATCTTGTAGATGGTACACACACTGCTGCTACTGTGCTTCGGTGGTGGAGGGAGTGAATAGTTCATTGCCCTGCCTGATCATACTGCCACTGGAGGCTCTGTTCTCAGTCCTGGCTTCGCAATAAGGGTCTGCATGTATCTCATTCTCCTCCGATCTCGTGCCACCGCTTCTCGACAGTAAATTCAACAACTGCCAAACTGCAGGCAGGGACAAGTATTTTGCTTGGCAGCTCGGAACTTGAAGGTCGCTGAAAAGGGAGGCATGTGGCTGAAGGTTCTCGCCCTGACGCTCATTGCAACAAATGCAAGAATGCCAAATTTCAAAGCACCACAACAAGCTGTGCTGCAGGAGAGAAAAAAGGGTGCTGATTGGTTGGCGAGTCGTCTCTGATTGGCTGAAGTGCTGTCGTGGCTAAAGCGATGCACCCCGGTACCCAACCGGTCCGCACTCGCAAAGCCCAAAAACAAAAACCTCTTTGCTGTGAGATGTGATTCCGCGATTGGACAGCACTTGCCGAGCAATCCTGAGTGCACCAATAGCCACACCAACAACTAACTTAAGATAAGCAGTTGAGCTCCTAACATCACTCATTCATACCTGCCATAAGTCATATACATTCATACACAGGGACCCGTTCTCTGCAAACAAAAGGAATATGTTTAGGCCTTGTGCCTTTTTTGAATTACTCTGGAGCTCGGGGAGCGCCTATAAATCCCTGATTTCTGCACGGAAATGCCTCAACCAATCAGTGTTGACTTGCCAACCAATCAGCAGCCTTTCCTCTTGTCATATAAATTGTTTGAATCGTTTGAAATTTGGCATTCTCGTGTTTGTCCTGTTGAGTCCAAGATGAAACACTTCGACAACACGTCTCTCTTTTGAGCAATAATAAACGTTTATTATGCCCCGGGTTCCCTTGAACCCTCAAATGCTTCAGAACGATAAAAATATTTGATTTTGATGCAAAGGAGCTGATGGTAATCTCAACCTTTCAGCAAGAGGTCATTAAATACATTACGTAAATTACTGTGTTGGATCGCAGCTGGAATATTGTGTCCATTTCTGGGCGTCTCGCACTTTGGGAAGGATGTCAGGGCCTTGGAGAGGAGGTACGGAGGGAGATTTACTGGGACGGTTCCCACGGCTGAGGGACTTCAGTCCGCGTGGAGGGACCGGGAGAAGCTGGGATCGTTCTCCCTCGGAGCGGAGAAGGTTAAGGGGGAGATTGAATCGGGGCGTTCAACATCAGGAGGGGGGTTTGGACAGAGTCAACGAGGAGAAAGTGTTTCCAGTGACAGGAGGGTCGGTAACCAGAAGAACACAGATTGAAGAAAATCGGGGAAGAGGACCAGAGGGGGGGAGATGAGGAGGATTATTTTTAGACACAGCGAGTTGTTGTGATCTGGAAGGCGCTGCCTGAAAGGGCGGTGGAAGCAGATTCAATAGGAACTTTCAAAAGCTGGGGGGGAATTGGAGAAATACTCGAAGGGGAAAAATTTGCAGGTCTGTGGGGGGAAAGAGCAGGAGGGAGAGAGAGGGGACCAATTGGATAGATCTGTCAAAGAGCCGGAACAGCAATGATGGGCTGAATGGCCTCCTCCTGGGCTGTGTCATTCCAGGAATCTATCCCAGAACTGAGAGATTATAACCATCAGGAAAGTCTGGGGCTCTTTTCTCTAGAAAAGAGAAGGCTGAGGGTGAGACCTGATCGAGGTCTTTAAAATGATGAAAGGGTTTCGATGGGGTAGACGTAGAGAAGATGTTTCCACTTGTCGGAGTGGGACGAGAACTAGGGGGCCATCGATATGAGATCGTCACTGATAAACCCAATGGGGGAATTCAGGAGAAACCTCTTTACCCAGAGAATGTGGGGGAGAATGTGGGACTCACTCCCACAGGGAGTGGTCGAGGTGAATAGTGTCGATGTGTTTAAGGGGGAAGCTGGATAAACACATGAGGGGGAGAGAGAGGAACAGAAGGATATGGGGATGGGGTGAGATGGAGAGGGGGGGGTGTGGGAGGAGGCTGGTCTGGAGCAGGAACACCAGCATGGAGGAGATGGGCCGAATGGCCTGGTTTCCAGTGCTGGAAACTCGACGTCACTCGATGTTTGAAGGTCGTGAGAGTTTCATTTCCTTGCTGGTGCCTCCTGTTGTGATGTGGTGTTAGGGGGTGGGTTTAACCCTGGTGCATGTTTCTTTCTGTTGCTTTAACTGCGGTTAAACCACACGGAGCTAAATCACCAGCTCATTCTCATCAAACAGTCTCTCGTTTACTGACAAACAGCAGTTACTGACACACAGCAAATCGCAGTGACCCGACCCCCTGTCTGACCCCTCAGGCGAGGGTGAGAAAGATCCCACGGACACCATTTGGAGGAAGAGCAGTGGTGGGGGTGGGGGGGTGTGT
>NW_024470665.1:4101779-4114279 GCF_017639515.1 Carcharodon carcharias
CAGAATGTCTTCGGGCTCAGTTTCCCTTTCCGTGGGTTTAGCACAGTCTGCGTGTCACGTGAAGAAAATAGATCGATCGGCACCTCCGCAAACTCCAGCTCAGAACCGCGAGCCGCCAAAAAAGAGGGGTTTGGGCCCCATTAAACCACCCCCCCCGCCTTCGGCCTTGGTACAATGAAAGCCAGGGCCTTGGTGAGACTGCGCCCTGGGGGGGTGGTGGGGGGGGTTGCTGTGTGCACCGTTCCGGTCTCCTTACCTGAGGGGAGGATATCTTCTCCATCGAGGGAGCTTAAGGAAAGGTTCCTGGGATGAGAGGTAAGGGAGGGGGAGGGAGGTTTGTCCCGTGGGGAGAGATCAAGGGGAACTGGCCCGATATTTCCCTGGGGTTTCGGAGAACCGAGAGGCGATCGCGTCGAAATGTATAAAGACCCCCTCGGAGGGGGTTTGACAGGCTCGGTGCGGAGAGGCTGTTACCCCCCCACCACCCCCACCCCCCGCTCTCAGGCTTCAGGGTGTAGGTACAAGCAAAAAACTACAGACGCTGGGAACTCTGAAACCGAAACAACGAAAAATAGCTGGGATGAGTTCCGCCGGCCTGCGCGGAGAGGGACACGGTTGACTTTTCGAGTCCGTATGACCCTTCAGCAGGACAAAGCGTCGAGCGTAGAACTGGTGGGAGATGGGGGTGGGGTGGGGGGAAGGGAAGTGGGGGGTGGTGTCGCCATTTCAACATGAGGGGGGTCGGCCAATTTGGACGGAGAGGAAGAGAAATGTCCTCACTCGGAGGGTTGTGAGTCTTTGGGATTCTCTCTCCCCACCCCACCCACCCCACCAAAAAAGCTGTGGATTCTCCATCGTTGAGTCTACTCAAGACGGAGATGGATGGGTTTTCTTGGGTACTGAGGGAGAGAAGGAGCTGAGGCAAGAGGGTCAAGCGGAGATGGGACTGAATTGGAGGGGTGGGCGGGGGCTAAGCGGGCCCGAGTGGACTCCTCCTGCTCCCCTTCCCGATGAAGGCAGCAGGGATAGAGGCAAGGCCATTCGGCCCACTCACCCACCCCACCCCTCCTCCCTCCCCGTCCATCCCTTCTCCCGCGCCTTTCCTCGCTCTCGCTTTGGCGTGAGAAACCGGACCTTCCCATCGGGTCGGTGCCTCTCATGTGGGGACCGAGGCTGATTTCAATTGAGGCACCTACCCCCCCCCACCCCTCCCCTCACCCCCAACCTCCCCATTCTTGGGGAGGGAGGGAGGGAGGGAGGGGTGTGGTGTTCATTTCTCTGGAGCACGTCAACTCAGGGTGTCAGGGACCAAGGGCCTTTTTCTCTCTGAAGCGCGCGGCCAATGTTGTCACGTTGGCAACGCAGAGGCCAAACTGCGTACAGCAAGATCCCGCAAACAGCAACGGCGAATGATGACCCCTGAGGCGCTTCCCAGCGGCCGTTCTGAAACAAAATTTGACACCCGCCCACAAAGCCCCACCCCCACCTCCTCCCCTCGAGCCAGGGGAGGGGGTCTTAGGGACAGGTGGGCAAAAGGGGGGCGTCTTAAAGGAAGAGGGGTGGGGGGGTGAGAGAGAGAGAGAGAGAGAGAGAGAGAGTGCGGGGGGGGCGGTGCGTGGAGAGGTTTAGGGAGGGAATTCCAGAGCTCAGGGCCCCTCCCCCCAGGCAGCTGAAGCCCCGGCCGCCAATGGCGGAGCGATGGGGAATCGGGGGATGGTCAAGAGGCCGGGATTGGAGGGATCGTATGAATCTTTTGTGGGATGTGGGCATCGCTGGCGAGGCCAGCATTTGTTGCCCGTCCTTAATTGCCCCTCGAGAAGCTCTTGGTTGTCGTGATGCTCCCTTGCAGCGTGTCTGCGGTCTAACATGCTGGTTAACGTCACTGCTGAATATGGACATGGTTCGGTATGCATCATCACAGGAAGTGATGTAAGTTAACATGTGATGTAGTAGCTGGAGCTGGGTTGACCAACGGGTAACGGGTGTGTGAAAGACTGTCCTGGAGACCTGCTATTCTTCAATGAAGAACCATTTGTTTAGGTCACCAATCATTGTCTTTGTGTTTGGCACATTTGTCTTAAGAGCCAATGACACGACATGGGGGCAGTGGCGCACGACATGGGGGCAGCGGCGCACAACATGGGGCAGCGGCGCACAACATGGTGGCAGCGGCGCACAACATGGGGCAGCGGCGCACAACATGGAGGCAGCGGTGCACAACATGGAGGCAGCGGTGCACAACATGGTGGCAGCGGCGCACAACATGGAGGCAGCGGTGCACAACATGGAGGCAGCGGCGCACAACATGGTGGCAGCGGCACACAACATGGGAGCAGCGGCACACAACATGGGGGCAGCGGCACACAACATAGGGGCAGCGGTGCACAACATGGGGGCAGCGGAGCACAACATGGGGGCTGCGGCGCATGACATGGGGGCAGCGGCGCACGACATGGGGGTAGCGGCGCACAACATGGGGCAGTGGAACACAACATGGGGCAGCGGCACACAACATGGGGGCAGCGGTTCACAACATGGGGGCAGCGGCGCACAACATGGAGGCAGCGGTGCACAACATGGTGGCAGCGGCGCACAACATGGGGGCAGCGGTGCACGATATGGGGGCAGTAGCGCACAACATGGTGGCAGCGGCACACAACATGGGAGCAGCGGCACACAACATGGGGGCAGCGGCACACAACATGGAGGCAGCGGTGCACAACATGGTGGCAGCGGCGCACAACATGGGGGCAGCGGTGCACGATATGGGGGCAGTAGCGCACAACATGGTGGCAGCGGCACACAACATGGGAGCAGCGGCACACAACATAGGGGCAGCGGTGCACAACATGGGGGCAGCGGAGCACAACATGGGGGCTGCGGCGCATGACATGGGGGCAGCGGCGCACGACATGGGGGCAGCGGCGCACAACATGGGGCAGTGGAACACAACATGGGGCTGCGGCGCACGACATGGGGGCAGCGGCGCACGACATGGGGGCAGCGGCGCACAACATGGGGCAGTGGAACACAACATGGGGCAGCGGCGCACAACATGGGGCAGCGGCGCACAACATGGGGCAGTGGAACACAACATGGGGCAGCGGCGCACAACATGGGGGCAGCGGCGCACAACATGGGGGCAGTGGCGCACAACATGGGGGCAGCGGCACACAACATAGGGGCAGCGGTGCACAACACGGGGCAGCGGTGCACAACATGGGGCAGTGGAACACAACATGGGGGCAGCGGCGCACAACATGGGGGCAGCGGCGCATGACATGAGGGCAGCGGCGCACGACATGGTGGCAGCGGTTGGCACTGAGCGGCAGCGCCCCCAAAGCGGTGACACTGCCTGGCAACTTATGGAGAAGCCATAAAGCCGGGGATACCCGCTGGATGGAGCCACAGGAGTGAAGCCAGTGACCCAATCCGAGGATCAGCCCTCGGGGAATCGGTAACCCCCACCTCCCCACCCCCCCCGCCACCGAGAGAGGGAGCAATTGAAGGGAGACTTGCGTTGGAATGGTGCCCGGCCCAGCGGAGCTGTGCACTGGTCGGATCAGACCTTAGAAGTTGATCCTAATGGGGGTCTCCGGGACTGAAGAGCCATTGAGAGTCGTGGGTCCTGAAACGGGGCTCCCATGGGCCAGATTTGCCCCTTGCAGTGGCCAAAGGAGCTCAGGGTATGGCACAGTCCTTACCTTTATCCATGGGGGGGATAAGCGATTTGAGCGGGAAGTTGAAGGAGACCGGCTTCTCGAGAAGCAAGAAACTTTGAGGCCGTGACAGCGAAATAGTCAGTTATGATCCAGTTTCGGATTGGGAATCCTGCGGAGAGTAACCCACCTCCTGACTCCCCAAAGCCTGTCCACCATCGACAAGGCACAGGTCAGGAGTGTGATGGGACGCTCCCCACTTGCCTGGGTGAGTGCAGCCTCCACGACACTCAAGAAGCTCGACAGCAGGGGGAGCTGTTGGTCCACTGGTGGTATTGTCACTGGACTCGTATTCCAGATACCCGGTGGGGAGGGGGAGCAGGTTCAAACCCGGCCAGGTTTTAAACCCAGTAACAATCTGGAATTAAGATGACCATTGTCAATTGTTGTAAAAACCCGTCTGGTTCACTAAGGTCTCTTTAGGGAGGGAAATCTGCTCCCTTAACCAGCCTGGCCTACAAGTGACTCCAGACCCACAGCGATGTGGTTGACTCTTAACTGTCCCTTTGAACAAGGGGCAATTAGGGATGGGCAATAAATATTGGCCCAGCCAGCGGCGCCCACATCCCATGAATGAATTTAAAAAATCATCCAGAACAAAGCAGCCCCGCTTGATCGGCACCCCATCTACAAACATTCACTCCCTCCACCACCGACGCACAGTAGCAGCAGTGTGTGTACCATCTACAAGATGCACTGCAGCAACTCACCAAGGCTCCTTCGACAGCACCTTCCAAACCTGCGACATCTACCATCTAGAAGGACAAGGGCAGCAGACACATGGGGAACACCCACCACCTGGAAGTTCCCCTCCAAGTCACTCACCATCCTGACTTGGAAATATATCACTGTTCCTTCACTGTCGCTGGGTCAAAATCCTGGAACTCCCTCCCTAACAGCGCTGTGGGTGTACCTACACCACATGGACAAAATCCTGGGACTCCCTCCCTAACGGCACTGTGGGTGTACCTACACCACACAGACAAAACCCTGGAACTCCCTCCCTAACAGCGCTGTGGGTGTACCTACACCACAGGGGACAAAATCCTGGAACTCCCTCCCTAACAGCGCTGTGGGTGTACCTACACCACACAGACAAAACCCTGGAACTCCCTCCCTAACAGCGCTGTGGGTGTACCTACACCACACAGACAAAACCCTGGAACTCCCTCCCTAACAGCGCTGTGGGTGTACCTACACCACACGGACAAAATCCTGGAACTCCCTCCCTAACAGCGCTGTGGGTGTACCTACACCACATGGACAAAATCCTGGAACTCCCTCCCTAACAGCGCTGTGGGTGTACCTACACCACAGGGGACAAAATCCTGGAACTCCCTCCCTAACAGCGCTGTGGGTGTGCCTACACCACAGGGACTGCAGCGGCTCAAGAAGGCAGCTCACCCATCATCTTCTCAAGGGGCAATTAGGGATGGGCAATAATTGCTGGGCCCAGCCAGCAAAGACCACATCCTATGAATGAATATAAAAGGTTAGTGATCGGAATCCTCTGGACACCCTCAATGAACTCATGTTGTTCAGTCAGCGTTCTGGTATTCTGCTTCTTAGGTCTTGCTGTGGCAGGCTCTGTCAAATGGGCTGATCGGCAACAAAAGTCTTCATCACATCAGCACTGCTGGGCTGTCAGAAGAAGGCCAGAATGACCCATCTAAACTCTGGAAGATCTGAGTTAAGGTCACCTTCAGAGTCCGACCACTTGAACTGTCGGCTACAGACTACCGCTCAACGAAACTATTGACCAGTCGATATTGGGCCAAAGGCAGAGACTGGGAATTTTATTGTTCAGATGGAGAACTGTCTGACAGAATGATGGAGCTGGCATTCCTATTGACCCGCAACAGGAGCATTCCAATGAATATATGTAGCCTCTAGCAAGCACAAGTAAGCCACACTGCGAGACCAACTGATAACCAACTGATAATAACCAACTGATAATAACCAGCTGATAATAACCAACTGATAATAACCAACTGATAATCTGAAATTGGTTGTTCCTGTCATTCTTGGCACACTCGGGGCTGGTCAGTAAGTGCTGTCCTATCGTGGAAACATGCCTAACGATGGATAATTAGGTTCTGGGTTTAGCCATTACGTGCTGGTTGAGTTCGCCCAAGACAAAAGAATAGCCAGATGACATTGACGGTTTACTGAAAGCTGGGAGAAAATATGAGGCTGTGTTTGCGGGAAATGGAAAATACCTGCGTGTGCTTGAAGCAGGCAGAGCCAGGGGGGTGGGCATTGTCAAGGAAAGAGACAAGCTGTCTAAGCTTTTCGCCTCGGACTCATCAGGACCTAAGCAAGAAATACCAAACTCCAAAGGGAGCAACAATTTACCCTGCACGAGGAAAGGGCGCCGATTGGTTGGCGAGTCATCTCTGATTGGCCGGGGCGTTGCCCTGGAGAAGGCACCAGGGAACTATGGTCCCCCAGGTTTTTGTTTAACGCAGTCACGGTGCAGCGCCGGGACATGTTCCTCTTGCCGGCAGAGGACTGACCACTGCGTATGAATACATGGAGCTTGCAGCATGTATAAGTGGGCCGCGTTATGAAGGGCTGCCCTACCGTGGAAACACACCTATCGAGGGACTGTATGTTCTGAGTTTAGCGCTGGTTGGGCAAGGTCAGCACTTTGCCTGTGCGGCGAGCAACCCTAGGGACTCGCTGTCGGATGAGACCCTGCCGGCCTTTGGGGTGTATAGCTTACCATACCTGGGCCTCGACAGAGTGGGATGCTGGTAGGATGTTTCCCCCCCATGGGGGGAATCCAGTACGAGAGAGGGGTGGGGTAGGGGGGGGGGGTGGTGGCAAGGTTTAAAAATAAGGGGTAAGACTGAGATGAGGAGGAATTTCCTCTCTCAGAGGGGCGCTAGCCTGTGGAGTTCTCTCCCCCAGAGAGCAGTGGAGACTGGGTCACTGAATATACTCGAGGCTGAGTGAGGCGGGTATTTGATCGATGAAGGGGGGGCCAAGGGTTACGCTGGGGGGTGGACGGAGAGGAAGGTAGGGCGGAGGCCACGACCTGATCTTATTGAATGTGGGAGCAGGCCTGAGGGGCTGAATGGCCTACTCCTAACCCTCCCCCAACCCCCCCCCATTTCTTGCGCACTGGTGGATAGAGCGCGAGAGGTTCCCACCAAGCTCAGGATCTTTATTGCCCTGTCTTGGAGTGGGTGGGGAGGTGGGGGGGTGGGGGTGTTGGGCGAGGTGGGGGGGGTAGATATTGGCATTTCAGGGTGGGGTCATTCTCAGAGTCAGCGGGAGGGTCGATTCCAGGAGTGTTTGGCCAAGGACAGTCACGCCCAGTCACGCCAAGGCCTGGCGGGTATCGAGAGAGCTGGACGGGTTCCACGCCGGACGGCTTATCGGCCGGGGGTCATTAGGGGACATAAAACGAGAAGGGACGACCTACGGTGTCAGGAGGGTCAGCCGAGTTCACCAAGAGGACCATCCCATCGTCGCCACGTCCCATCAGGTCCACGGTCAGGAAAAGCGGCTTCACTTGTTCCCTGTCCGATGATTTTTTTTAACCTTTATTCTTTCACTTGGGGGGGGGGGTATGTGGACATTGCTGGCCAGACTAGACCAGCGTTTGTTACCCGTCCCTAACTGCCCCTCGAGCTGACCATCTGGCTCGGCACGTTTCACAAGGGGGTGCAGTTAAGAGTCCAGCAGGTCCCTGCTTGGGTGGGGTTGGGGGGGGTGTCTGGAGTCACATGTAGGGCAGACCGGGTTAAGGATGACAGATTTCTCCCCCCTCCCACCACCACCACCACCCCCTCCCGCCTCCCCCCACCCCCACCCCTCCACTCCACCCCCAACCTAAAGGGGGCATTAGTGAACCAGATGGGGTTTTTACAACAATCCATGATGGTTTCACTGTCACCATCGCTGAGATTCGCTCTCAATTCCAGGTTTATTGATTGAATTTAACTTCCACCAAATGCCTATTGGGGGGGTGGGGGCGGGGGGAATTCCCCCCCACCAAGAGTATCAGCCTGGGCCTCTAGATTACTCCTGATGAATCCTACCGTAGTGTGTAGTTGCTACCTGGGAGGGGACCATGGGTCAGCCTGGTACAAGTTCCGAGGGGTGGACTGGGTGACACGTTTGCAAGGGGGTATGGAGCAGGGTCACACGCGCTGCTACCCCATCTCTCCGCTGGGCCCCAGCTCGAGGTCAAGTGCCTTCTCACCTCGCCACAGGTGTGTGGGCGTCTCTGCGCTGGGTCTCGCCTTAACCCTTCCGGGACCAGCCCTCGTCTGACAGCTTTGAAGTTGCGGCTATGCGCCGCTCCAACCCTTATTGCCGTAGCGTGGTGAACGTCGGCGGAGTCAACACCAACGGCGGGCGTCAACGATGCTCTGACTGCGCCACATGGTTTCCCCCGCCGCCCCCCCACCCCCACAACTCCACGACCCTCAAGCCCTGTGAACATCGGGGTTGTAAAAACCCCATCTGGTTCACTAATGCCCCCTTTAGGTTGGGGGTGGAGTGGAGGGGTGGGGGTGGGGGGAGGCGGGAGGGGGTGGTGGTGGTGGTGGGAGGGGGGAGAAATCTGTCATCCTTAACCCGGTCTACCCACCCCCCCCAACCGCCAAGTCTCGATCGCCGTCCGGCCAGGTGACTGGGTGACATCTGGAGGCTCTTGGCAGGGGCATCACGTAGTAGGAAGGGTTAAAGTTACGTATCCAAACTTAGGGCCTACATCGCCAGTGTCGTCGGAGCGCCCGATAACGCAGGGCACGGGAGAGAGGTAGTTCCAGGGTCTTCCAAACCTCCTTTCATGGGATGCGGGCGTCGCTGGGGGGGTGGTTGGGGGATTTGGGTGGGGGGGCAAGGCCAGCCTGTGTTTGCCCCATCCCGAATTGCACCCCCCCCACCACCCCACCACCCTCTTAGGCCATTTCAGAGCCAACCACATCGCTGCCTGGGGTCTTGGAGGCACAGGTAGGCCACACTCGGGCGAGGCCAAGGACGGCAGATTCCCTTCCTTAAAGTTACATGAGCCGGGTTTTTCCTTTAATTATAAATAACAATAGTTTTGTGGTCACTATGGCTCAGGGTAGCTTTCGATTCTGGGTTTTATTTATGCGTTGGATTTGAATTCCACCCACGCGCTGGGGGTTGGTGATCTGAATCTCAGATTGGCCGCCCCCAATAATGGAGACTATGAACCCATCATTGATCGCTGTGCCCCGTCTAGTTCACTAATGTCCCCTCTAGAGGTGGTGGTGGGGGGGGTGGTGGTGGGGGGGTGGAAATCTGCCGTCCTTACCCGGTCTGGCCTACATGTGACTCTAGCCCCAGAGCGATGGGGGTCACCCTTTTGCCCTTCTGTAAAGGCCGAGCAAGTCACTCAGCTCAAGGGGCGGTTAGAGGAGGTCCCACAAAACAATGAAGGAAGTATTTGCCCGAGGGTACCGGGGAGAGTGACCCCCCCCCCCCAACCCCCACCTCACAGCCGCCCCCAACCCCCCCACCCCACCACCCCGGCCTGCTGACCTCCCACCTGAGAGTCACATGGGAGGTGGTTTTGCTCTTCTAGGGCTTATCTGTGCGAAGCCTGCTCAAGCCGCAGCTCTCCTAGTCTCGACCCCTTCATGCCCAGCTCGAAGTATCGTGTGGGCGGTGGCGGGGAGAGGGGTGGGGGGTTGGGGGTTTCGAATTCCCATCAGGTAAGATCAGGCTGATAAAGCCGAGGTCGTTGAGAGGTCAGGGAGGCACGTGTCCCACAGGCACAGCTCTCCAACAACAATTTACACTTGGATAGCACACTAACCAGGTGCAAGATCCCAGGGGGATCGTCAAGGCAGCGGGAAACAGAGAAAAAGTCCCACACCGAGCCACTAGCCAAGGGGAGCAAAAGCTCGGTCAAAGAGGTAGGTATTAGAAGCACCTTAAAGGAGGAGAGAGAGAGAGAGAGAAAGAGGTGGAGAGGTTTATGGAGGGAATCACAGAGCTTAGGGCCCTAAGCAGCTGAAGACAAGGCCTCCAATGGTGGAGCGATGGGAATCAGGGGATGGTCAAGAGGCCGGAATTGGTGGAGCGCAGAGATCTGGGAGGGGTGTAGGGGCTGGAGGAGGTTACAGAGATAGGGAGGATTGTAGCGGTTGGAGGAGGTTACAGAGATAAGGAGGGTTGTCTGAGCTTAAGGAGGTTACAGAGATAGAGAAGGTTGTAGGGGCAGGAGGAGGATACGTAGATAGGGAGGGTTGTAGCAGTTGGAGGAGGTTACAGAGATAGGGAGGGTTGTCTGGGCTTAAGGAAGTTACAGAAATAGGGCGGTTGTAGCAGCTGGAGGAGGTTACAGAGATAGGGAGGGTTGTAGGGGCTGGAGGAGGTTACAGAGATAGGGAGGAGTGTAGGGGCTGGGGGAGGTTATAGAGATAGGGAGGGTTGTAGGGGCTGGAGGAGGTTACAGAGATAGAGAAGGGCGTAGGGGCTGGAGGAGGTTACAGAGATAGGGCGTGTTTTAGGGGCTGTAGTAGGTTACAGAGATAGGGAGAGGTGTAGGGTCTGGAAGAGGTGACACCATAGGGGGAGTAGTAAGGGCTGGAGGAGGTTACAGAGATAGAGAGGGTTGTAGGGGCAGGAGTAGGATACGGAGTTAGGGAGGGTTGTAGGGGCTGGAGGAGGTTACAGAGATAGGGAGGGTTGTAGGGGCTGGAGGAGGTTACAGAGATAGGGAGGGTTGTGGGGGTGGAGGTGGTTACAGAGATAAGGAGGGGTGTAGGGCCTGGAGGAGGTTACAGAGATCGGGAGGTTTGTAGAGGCTGAAAGATGTTACAGAGATAGGGAGGGTTATAGAGGCTAGAGGAGGTTAGAGAGATAGGGAGGGTTGTAGGAGCTGGAGGAGATTACAGAGATAGGGAGGGGTGTAGGAGCTGGAGGAGGTTACAGAGATATAGAGGGGTTTAGGGGCTGGAGGAGGTTATAGAGATAGGGAGGTGTGTAGTGGCTGGATGAGGTTACAGAGATAGGGAGGGGTGTAGGGACTGGAGGAGGTTACAGAGATTAGGAGGGGTGTAGGGCTGGAGGAGGTTACAGAGATAGGGAGTGTTGTAGGGGTTGGAGGAGGTTACAGAGATAGGGAGGGGTGTAGGGCTGGAGGAGGTTACAGAGATAGGGAGGGTTGTAGGGGCTGGAGGAGGTTACAGAGATAGGGAGGGGTGTAGGGCTGGAGGAGGTTACAGAGATAGGGAGGGTGGTGAGGACTGGAGAAGGGTTGTCGATTGCGTGCTGACAAGGAGGACAGAGAGGGGGTTCAATAGGAGGATGTGAAAATGTTAAAATTGAGCTTTTTCAGACAAGGAGCCAGTGTCGGTCAGCGAGTGATGGGGATGATGTGTGACTGGGATTCGGTCCCAGTGTGGATATGGGTCAGCAGAGATAAGGGGGACTAGCAGGTCCTGCGATTGGCTGGTGAGGATAACCCAGCACAAGTGCAGGTTGATCTGATACCTGCTTCACATCCACAGGAAAGACTGAAGAAACCTGCACTGACTGCCCCACAGCTTCAACCTGCAGAGGAGAAATATTGGGTAAGGTCATCACAGAGAAGATCATCACCACTGGATATTTTGGGCTTGATCCTCGCAAAAAAACATCAGGTAAGAGACAATCCAGCTGGGATGCAATTAGGAGGGATTGAGAACGGCGATGGAGAAGGATATCTGGGTCTCATCTGGGAGATGACTGGAACTGTGCACAGTGATCCCAGTGTGGTCTAACCAAGGGATATGGAGACCGGAACTGTGCACAGTGCTCCCAGTGTGGTCTAACCAAGGGATATGGAGACCGGAACTGTGCACAGTGCTCCCAGTGTGGTCTAACCAAGAGATATGGAGACTGGAACTGGGCACAGTGCTCCCAGTGTGGTCTAACCAAGGGATATGGAGACTGGAACTGTGCACAGTACTCTCAGTGTGGTCCACGCGAGATTAGATGCAAGTTTTGCCTCCTTCACATTGCAGAAACCTGGCTCAGGATTTTCTTACTGTCTGCAACATACAATCGCAGGAGCCACAATCTGGAAAGTTGGCCAACAGCACAAGGGGAATAATGATGATCAGTTTGACCTGACTTTGCATCATAGTGGAAATTAGTTACAAGATTATAGGGACACAAGTTAAAACCCTGCGCTGTCTATCTTTCATAAATCGAGCATCATTTGTAGGGCGAGGATATTGAAATTCAGCCGCTCATCATGTGGACCTTTGCTTTCTTAGTATATTTGCTAAATACAGCTTAATAATTCTACAATTTACTTGAATGGCCTTTCATAGATGAGGAACTGATCGGTTTAATGGACAAAATGCCCACCTGGTGCAATAGTCGGAATGGCCTCCTTGTGTTCCCCTCATGGTCCCCCTGACTTTGCACCCACAGGTAAATGCTGATGTCAGTAAGGGGGCCAGCAAAGGGATTAACAAGGACTCATTGAAATCTCCACACGCCCAGTACCACAGAGAGGCAGCGAGGGTCGTCACAGAGGCTTCACTGGAGGCCTTCCAGGTTAAATGGGACACAGTTGGCAACGACGCCTTTTTAAGGTGAGACGGCCCCACTGCCAGAGACCCGAGTTCAAGTCAACCCCATCGTGTGGCATCGTGGGAGACGGAACCGGACCCCCAACACCCCCGTCAGGAGATACTCGGGACAGGTCAAAGTCTTTTTACGGAGGGTCTTAGAGGAGAAGAGAGAGAGAGACAGGAAGAAGTGGAGAGGTTTCGAGGGAGGGGGACTTCCGGAGCTCAGGGC